>NW_022436981.1:10019813-10024328 GCF_009761245.1 Sapajus apella | reverse complement strand
TGCAATCTCAGCTCACCGCAACCTCTGCCTCTCAGGCTCAAGCAATTCTCCTGCCTCCGCCTCCCTAGTAGCTGAGATTACAGGCACGAGCCACAAGCACAGCTAATTTTTATGTTTTTAGTGGAGATGGAGTTTCACCATGTTGACTAGGCTGGTCTTGAATTCCTGACCTCAAATGATCCACCCACCTCAGCCTCTCATAGTGCTGGTATTACAGGTGTGAGCCACTGTCCCAGCCAGAAGTAAACGTTTTTCACTCTGCACAACTCCAATTCAGTGTGGACTATGTTCTAAAAGAATTTTGGAGGGAAATTTCTCAGGCTTAGGACTAGAAAAGGAAAGCCATGTGAACTCACGCAGGATGGAAAACTGAGGCTTGAACTTTTGCACTTTGCCACACCCCAGCTGGTATGCTGATAGCAGCCTGGAAGTGGACAACTCCCTATAGCTCATCTCAGTCTCTCACCTATCATCTAAGTTAGGCTAATGAGCAAAGGCACAGACCATCCTCTGTTGGACAGCTGGGGGTCAAAAATCACAGGAAGTGACAGAATGTCCTGTCCATAGCTCTTTAGTTTGAAGCCTGTCTCTGCTCTCTTTTTCTTTAAATAGAATGGGATAGTGAAAATGGTAATCTTGGACAAAATGAGGACAAAATGAGTAGCAGTTACATTATTGATGCTTGATTCTGCCTTGGTTTCAGGATTTTAATGATGTAAAAAGAGAAAAAAAAGGAATGCAACAATGGACTAGTTTAATTCAGCTTGTGTTTACCGAGTCTGTTTTCACTACAGAGGAGTAAGTCAGGGGGCCAGAACTGGCCTGTCCACGTGTCCATCTGGAAGGCCCCTCAGGATAGATGAGACCTGGGCTATATCCCAGCCCAGACTCAGGACAGGGCAGATAAATTGGGGTTCTTTCCAGTCCATATTTGTACCCCTGGGCACAAGGAACTGGACATTGAGCCAGGTTTAAAGTTGCAGTTTTAGTCAAGGGTGACTTCTGGTCTGATGACAAACAGCATCTTGTGTTGACCTCTCTTGTGATAGTTTCATTTTGCAAATCTCTTTTTACTTCTTTGGCTCCTCCACCAGACTGTAAGCTCCTACGGGGAGAGGTTTGTATATGTGATAATCACTGTCCTACCCATATGACATAGCAACTACTATGTGCTCAAAAAACATTTGTTAAATGTATGAACCAAATAACATAAATTCTTAGGACATTGAGAATCCACTTAGTCCAAGAGTCCATCATCACTTACTGTAGAACCCTTAGAGAAGGCTAGAATGACCCACAAATGTACCAGAAGAAGAAAACATGCCCCGAGGTGGAAACAAGGAGGACAGGAAGCATGTCCTCCAATCTGACGGGAAGGGAGAGAGAAGGGAAAAGAATAAGCAGGGGTTAATTCTGGGTCCCAGCAGGCGGTGCTACAGTAATAGACCACTCCATTTTTTAAATTGTCAAATTGATGAATTAAACTGAAGTAAACTGAGTTGCAAGAATTTGACATACTGAAGTATCCTGAATAGTTCAAACTAAAGTAAAATTCTCCTTCATTCTCCCTCTCAATTAAATTAAAATTCTCTGATTATCCTTCCCACCAGCCTGGGATCCTCTACCCCTGAGGACATCCAGGAAGGACCCTGGAAGCTCCTCTGAGTGTGAAAACCAGGTTTATTGGGTCTTTCTCCCTAAACATTCCTGGGATCCTCCAAAAACCGTCTGACAGCCTAGAGATTTTGACCAGAGCCTTCAAACCCTGGCAATGTCAAGGGGACATTCTAGTAGGAGGCTTATAAAATGAGTATTCCCTACAATAAGGTATGATGACTGAGGACTGACTAAATTAACTAGGGTCTATGCATGATGTGAAATACTGCGCCATCTCCAAAAATCACGTAGACTGTATGGCACAGGGAAATATGCAGTCTGTGGTTCTACCGCTTAGTAAAACAGAGCAGGTTATAGTGCAGTGTGATCCAATTTCTTTTCTTTGAGATGAAGTCTCATTCTGTTGCACAGGCTGGAGTGCAGTAGCATGATCTCAGCTCACTGCAGTCTCTGCCTTCTGGGTTCAAGCAATTCTCCTGCCTCAGCCTCCTAAGTAGCTAGAATTACAGGCGTGCGCCACCATCTCCTACTAACTTTTGTATTTTTAGCAGAGACAGAGTTTCACCATGTTAGCCAGGCTGGTCTTGAACTCCTGACCTCAGGTGATCCGTCCACCTCAGCCTCCCATAGTGCTACCACTACAGGTGTGAGCCACCATGCCCCACCAAATGATCCTTTTTTTTAAAAAAAGAAGATATGCTGTACATGCACCGCAAAAAAAGAAAAAAAGAAAGAAAAGAGAAAGAAGCTGTACATTTATAATGATATTTCCAGGAGGACATTTAAAAAATAATTTTCAATATTTTCAAAATATTCTTTATAAAACAAATACATAAATAAATGGCTGTCGCTCATTGCTATGTATATACATATAATTCTAATGGGCTATAATCAGTTGTAGATTATTACAGAATAGGGCTGGGAGCAGTGACTCACAACTGTAATCCCAGCACTTTGGGAGGCCAGGAGGGTGGATCACCTGAGGTCAGGAGTTCTAAACCAGCCTGACCAACATGGTGAAACCGTATCTCTACTAAAAATACAAAAATCAGTCAAGCATGGTGGCAGACGCCTGTAATCCCAGCTACTCAGGAGGCTGAGGCAGGAGAATTGCTTGAACCCAGGAGGTGGAGGTTGCAGTGAGCCAAGATCGCACCATTGCGATCTCCAGCCTGGGCAACAGAGCAAGATTCCTTCAAAAAAAAAAAAAAAAGTTAGAATGAAACTACAGTAAAGTTAATTATAGCAATTGTGATGGTGACGCATGGGGTACTTTGTGAGTATCCTGTGCTTCTGAGCTCATAACAACAACAAATAGAAAATTTATTTTCTTTTAAATTAGATGTTAAAAGAGGTAACCTGCTAAAGGCAACCAAAAACTGTCAGAGTCAGTTCATCGTCTGTGGTACAGCAGGTGTGGGTGGCAGGGAGGTCAGTCTTGGCTCTCTCAGACTTCCAGGAACCCGAGATTCTTGGAAGGGACACTGTAATAGGCAATAAGCCCCCTTTTAACAGCCACTAATGGGCACATCTGGCTCCTTAGGCTGGCTCCCCTGGATCTGAGCAGTCTGCCTTCCACCTATGCATCTCTTTAATGGTGCATTTCACATCTCTTGTCCCCTCTATTAAATCAGGACTGGAAAAGGATTGTACAAGCTGATCCAATTTTATTGAGATTGAGTCCAGCAAACACTGCAGCAGGATGAGGCCTGGCTGCTTTATGTATCTCTCTTTCTTTCTCTTTGGAAAAATCCAATTAGCACTTATCCCTCCGCATTTCTGAGAAGGGGGTCAGCAAATTGTTTAGGTCAGAAAGGAAGCACCTTATTACAATGCCATGAAGACGCTAAATAAAATTTAGTCTGGGACAAAGGGAACACATGGCTATTGCTCAATATGCGATGTTCTCTTATTAATTCTTTCATCCATTCAGAAGACATTTATTGAGAACCACCTAGATGCTAAATGCACTTTGCTAAGCTCTCAGGACAAAGAAATGAATATGGCCAGGTGTGGTGGCTCACGCCTGTAATCCAAGCCTTTTGGAGGCTAAGGCGGGTGGATCACCTGAGGTTGGGAGTTCAAGACCAGCCTGACCAACATGGTGAAACCCCATCTTTATTTAAAAAAAAAAAAAAAGAATATGATGCAGTCTTCACTCTCTGATCTAGTGGAGAAGACATAGTTAAACAAATGATTACAATGCAGTGTTACAAGGGCTACGAGAAAGGTACATTAGACGCTATGAAAAAACAGAAGAGGGGCACCTAGCTCTGTGTGGTTACCAAGCTTTTTAGTGTTGGGAGTGTGAGCAAAAGCTTCCAGGTGAGTCATGAAGGCTGAGACTGATAAGCAGACAAGAGGAGAGGAAAGCATTTGGGCTAGGAACAGCAGGTGCAGGAGCACAGAGGCACACAGCAGCATGACACTTGCCGGAACAAACATGGGTGCAACACCTGCTTATACCCCTCAACAAGGAAGAAAGAGATCATACAGTCCACGGCCAAATAGTTAGACTGTTAGTCATTTTGTCACCCATGTGGAATATAAAAGAAGTAAATACCGTCCTTTACTTTGGGTTCCCATGGCATATTCTGACTCATATAAAATCCTCAGGGAAATAGATTTTCAGGAGCAGCTCCTCTTCCTAGTTCCCTCACCCCACCAATTCCTCTAACTAGCACCAAGATTTAGTATCAACTTTCATGGTGGCTGTGTGGTCAGCACCTTGTATAAACAAGGGCAGGAGAGTCATCTCTCCTTTGGGCTCTCTCTGCTTCCTCTCCCCTTCTCCATTTCTTTGGCCCATTTAAACTTTTTCATTCTCTCCACTCCCAGCTCTGCTCAGTATCCTCCTCCTCCTCCTCCTCCTCCTCCTCCTCCTCCTCCTCCTCCTCC
>NW_022436981.1:9978963-10019803 GCF_009761245.1 Sapajus apella | reverse complement strand
CCTCCTCCTCCTCCTCCTCCTCCTCCTCCTCCTCCTCCTCCTCCTCCCTCTTTCTTCCTCTTTCTTCTCTTCCCCTTTCCCTTCCTTTTCCTTCCCCCCACTTTTTTTTTGTTTAGAGATAGGGTCTCTCTATTTTGTCCAGGCTGGGGGGAAGTGACACCATCATAGCTCACTACAGCCTTGAACTTCTGGACTCAAGCAGTCCTCCTGCCTCAGCCTCCCAAGTAGCTAGGACTACAAGCAGATGCCAGCACATCTGGTTAACTTTTTGTGCAAATGGGGTTACCATATGTTGCCCAGTCTGGGCTGAAATTCCTGGCCTCAAGTGATCCTCTCACCTCAGCCTCCTAAAGTGCTGGGATTATAGGCATGAACCACTGCACCTGGCCTCTTGTGTTCAGTCTTAGGTAGATTTTAAGTCACGCAATTTCATCCACTGCTGCTGCTGGACTGGGTCAGGAGTTTCAAATCAAGTAGGTAGGGGGATAGAGCCCATCAACTGGCCTTAGGGTCAAATATCTGAACAAGATCATCAGGCCTTTCATGTGGTCTAGTTTAGCCACCTGATAACTTATTATATTAAAAGAAAACCTGTCAACTTCTCTGCCTTAGAGAGCATTCTCAGCTTGGTGATGTGCAAACCATGGAGTCTGGGGAAGCTTAAAGAGAAAGAAAATCTCTCCTACTAAATGGGATGAACCATCGCAAGGTGTGAGACTGGAAAAATAAGCAGGGATCACATTTTAAAGGAGTTTGCATATCCTGAGAAGGAACTTGAACTACACAGTGATTTTCCACCAGAGCTGGGAAAGAGGGGTAAACCCCCTCATGTCCTCAAGCCCTATTGATGTAGACCTCTGCTCTGATGGGAGCAAGTTATAGCCCTCAGGTGCTGAGTTGCTTGCTGCAGGAGACAAAAAGTTGTGAGCAGAAAATTCACACACGGAAATATTTTGTTTTTGAAAAATCTTTCCGGCAGCAGTGTGGGAGAAGGATCTGAGACTTAGCAAGCCTCCGGGCATAAGAAACTGGGACAAGGACACTGGTTAGAAAGCAATTGTAGATGCGAGTTGCTAAGAGCTTGAAGGGAGGCAAAGTTTCTGTGGCTGAAGGGCAAACACCAGATCAAAGAGGTATTTATAAATAAAGGCAAAGTCAACAGCATTTGGTGGCTAATTATAGGTAGGAAGCTGGATCCCATGCTGTGCATTCATATGGATTCCTGTATTTTCCATGTTGTAGTTTGTCATCTCATGATGTTGGAATTTTTTGTTAAAGCCTTTTCCATGACAGTTGAAACCATGTGAATCTTGTTCACAGCTATGCTCCCAGGACAAAGCACACTGCCTGAATAGATACAAGTCTTTTTTTTTTTTTTTTTTTTTTTTGAGATGGAGTCTCGCTCTGTCGCCCAGGCTAGAGTGCAATGGCGTGGTCTCGGCTCACTGCAACCTCTACCTCCCGGGTTCAAGCGATTCTCCTGCCTCAGCCTCCTGAGTAGCTAGGATTACAGGTGCCTACCACCGTGAGTGGCTAAGTTTTGTATTCTTAGTACAGATGGGGTTTCACCATGTTGGCCAGGCTGGTTTTGAACTCCTGACCTCGTGATCTTGGTTTTGAACTCCTGACCTCGTGATCTGCCCACCTTGGCCTCCCAAAGGTGTGAGCCACCGTGCCCGGCCAGATACATGTCTTTTAAAAAGATTAGCTAAATGTATAAACAAACATATGAATATATGACATAAAGAATGACCTGCACAGAGAAAGCCTTAGTGACGGGTGGTTAGGGAAGTTACCAACTAAAGGAGAAAGTCAAGGAGGAAAAGGAAATTTGATATAAAAATTGCAGTTTCATTTTTGTCATACCGGGTTTGAGGTATCTATGGGGTCACCAGGGAAAATATTCAGCTGCAACTGAAGATCGGGGGGAGTTTTGGTCTGGTATGCTAGATGAGGAGGTTGCCAGTGGACAGTCATAGCACAGGTACAGGTATATAGAGTAAATCAAAGAAGACAAATGATAAAGAAGTTATTTCTAACCAGATGGCTGGTAAGTTATTCTGGTTTTGTCACTATTTTATTTCTATTGAGTTATAATTCACATGCCATAAAATTCACGCTTCTTTTTTCTTTTTAGAGACAGAGTCTCTGTCGCCCAGGCTGAAGTACAGTGGCACAGTCATAGCTCACTGCAGCTTTGATCTTCGGGGCTCAGGGGATCCTCCCACCTCAGCCTCACGAGTACGCAAAACTAGAGGTGCACACTACCACACCTAGCTAATTTGTTCACAGAGATGAAGTTTTGCTACATTAACCAGGCTGGTCTCAAACACCTGATGTCAAGAGGTCCTCCCGCCTTGGCCTCCTAAAGTGTTGGGATTACAGACATGAGCCACTATGCCCAGCCCAAATCCACCATTTTTTAAGTGTCTAATTAAGCGGTTTTTGGTATGATTAGGTTTTACAATGGTCATTATTATCTAATTCCAGAACATTTTCGTCATCCTCAAAGGAAACTCTGCATCCGTTAGCAGTCATTCTGCATTCCCTGTTCCCCCTAGCTCCTGGCAAGCACTAATTATCTTTCTGTATCTACGGATTTGCCCATTCTGCCTATTTCATACACCTGGAATCATACAATATGCGGCTTTTGTGTCTGTCTTTTTCCACTTAGCGTAACGTTTTCAAGGTTCATCCATGTTGTAGTATATGTCCATACTTTATTCTGAAGTCTGGTGTTTAACTTCTAGCAAAAGTCTTTGCATTCCCATCCCTGACTTAGAAGGCTCTCCCAGACCTTTAGAGTACATCTTTCAAAATCTGAATAGAAGAATGTCTCCTTATGAATCCATAGAATTTGGAAAATCTTTATGCTGAAAGGAGCCATAGAAAACGTCCTCAGCTACTCCCTGAAGGTGTCCCTGACTAGTCTGGCTACAGGAAACTCTTTTCTGACTCCTAGGACACTCACTGTGTAGGCTATCCAATTAAATGACTAGTTCTGTAAATTTTCACTGTGTCTGACTTCTCAAATCAGAGTGAAAACTTCTGGGGGCAGAGGGTAAGAGGTATCGCATGCTGTATTTTTCCTTTATTGTTTGCAATACTTAGCATACTATTTATTGTATGGAACTCTTACCTATAATCAAACAAAAACCAAAATGGCACTTAATCCTTCTAATTGCAAAAAGGTTTCCAGGAACATTATTACTGCATTTCTTAAAGGGTTGACTGTTTCTTTCTTAGACTCTGTAATAGATGACTCTTGGATTAACTGCTCAATTCACAACAATTATTCTCCATTTTCTGAAAATTGGTCCTCTTTTCTCCTCATCCCAGGCTGACATTTAGCTAGGATGCCCTAGTCCAGCTCTGGGACCAGTGGATTGTTAATGGCTTGTATCCATTCTTAACGGTCCTGTCCATACCAAACCAACTGTTAAAATGGTCAAAATCCCTCCTATGCCACCAACCACATAGTAATATCAATAGGAACCCAGCCTTGTCACAGTTAGATTGTCCAAGTTAGGGTACCTGACCCAAGCTTTGCCAAGTAGATCTCCTTCATGAGGAATTCGGATTAGGTTCATCTTTGCTATATGATATTTTGAACAACAACCACAACAAAAAGTAAACTCAGGATATGCTGGCAGCATGCTAACTGGAAAACCAGGTGAAGCTTGTCTCAGCAGATGACAGAGAGAAGAGAGTGAAATAGACCTAAAGAGAAAAGCAGCCACAAGAGATGAATCTAATGTCTTGGGGCATTCAAGCCCCTGCTTCCATTCATCTGGCAAGCTGGATGCATCTTTGTTCTTGACTTCCATTACATACCCATGTATCTTTATGTGTTGAGCTAATGTACTTGGGTACCAATGTTCTTATTTACTGGGGACAAAGAATCAGAAAGAAGAAGAGCTGTTTGTTTTATTCTTTCTCCCTTACTGGCCCCTCTGACCGTTTCACCAACTCCCAAACCCTTTCACCTAGACCGATGTTCCCCTGGTATGAATCTTTATAGTTATAGCAGTTGTTAAATACTTTGAATATCACCCTTTCTCAACCCTTGACCCCTGAACCTGCATGCTCCTCCCTACATGCTCCTCCCAGCACACCATACCCTACATGCTCCTCCCAGCACAATGAGATGGAAGAACAGAATTAGATCTTGTTTGAGCCAAAGAAAATTTTCTAATGTCCCATTCCTTGCACACTAGCATTTCTAATAAATATCTCTTTTGATCTTTAGCTAGCTTGAGTTTCTGTTGCCAATAACCAAGAGTTAAAAGCATCCAGAATGCTTTTAATATAAGCATAAGGATTTTTAAAAATAGAGTGAGAAGAGATGTTAGAAGTCACTTTGTCATTTGACAGATGAGGAAACTGAGATCCAGAAAGCTGAAGAACCTGGTCTGATAGCACACAGATGTGTCGAGTGAAGACGGGATCGCTTCTTACATTCACTCTAGGGGCCTCTCCCTTCAGCACTCCCCCCTTCTTAGTCTCTCACCCTCAGCATCATGGAAATAGGGAAGATTCTTGCATTATATAATGGCAAATATGAATTTGTGTTTGTACGATTTACCCTGATTATTGTCACTAGTAAGGAGAGTATAACTGCATTTTAGGAGTGTGTGTGATTTCTTTGAATCAAATCTTTTCGAATTTTTAGGAGATTTTTACTGTGGCTGAGAAGTGAGAATTTCTACATGCCGTGGCATAGTGGTTTAATTTGGTAATTGTTAAATAAAGACAACATTGAACTGGATAGGACACATTAAGAGGATTTTCTGCTCTTTGTTTTGTTATTACCAAGCCCTCTGACCATCTCTACCTAATAACCCCAACTTATTGTGACATACCCAGCAACTATCTCCTCTTTGCCTTATAGTTTCCACTGCCACTTAGCCCATCCTCTGTCCTAGTCTAAACTTGGTAAAGGAAAAAGAAGAAACCTAGACCGTCTTGAGTCATCAAGGATGTACTGTATGAGTACATTTCATATCAAGGTTGTGAAATGGTTCTTTCATGGCTGAGTCCCAAATAGGCTGCAGATAGCATGTGTCTTGCCAGGCATAGTAAATGCCCAATGTCTAGCCAGATGCTTTGGGCATGCCAAGGTGAAACATGATCACAGTCTGTAGGCACTCCCTATGTCTGCCAGGATAGAGCACCTCTCATCTAAGAGCCTATTCTAAAACTCCAAACTGGATGAACTCAGGAAGTTTAATCGATCCTTCCAAGGCAAGAACTCTGTATCTTGACCCAACCTGAGTCACGACTTTCGGTGCACCTATAGATACATCATTTAAATCTTCTCTGTTTGTTTATGCAAAATATACTTTTGACTTCTGAGTCCCTTTTATTCAGGATCTTATGGCTTTGTCTATGTTATTTAATTTTCTTTTTCTTCTATGAGATAGGGTCTTACTCTGTTGCCCAGGCTGGAGTGCAGTAGCATGATCACGGCTGATGGCAGCCTCGACTTCCTGGGATCAAGCTATCCCACCTCACCCTCCTGAATAGCTGGGACTCTGGGACTACAGGCACATGCCACCATGCCCAAATAATTTTTTGGTTTTTGTTTTGTAGAGATGAGGTTTGCCACATTGCCCAGGCTGGTCTTGAACTCCTGAGCTAAAGGAATCCACCTGCCTTGGAATCCCAAAGTGCTGGGATTAAAGGCATGAACCACTGTGTCTGGCCATGTATTTTTCATTTGCCACCAAAATAATTGTTTCTAGCTAAAAAACCATTGTTTATTCCAGGCTATATACTTCTTAAAGGCAAATACTATCAGTTATTTTGTATACAGCCCAGAATGCTGCCAGGATAGCAGTATTTAAGAATCCATTAAAGGCCAAGTGCAGTGGCTCACGCCTGTAATTCCAGCACTTTGGGGGGGGGAAGGTGGGTGGATCACCTGAGGTCAGGAGTTCAAGACTAGCCTGGCTAACATTGAGGGAAGGTGTTCTCTTTCCAGAGTCCACAAGGGGCCATAGTTTTAAGAGCAAGAACTTCCTTGCGCCATGCCCCCCTCCCATTTCTCTCCATCCGGGAGGTTTAATGATTTATGTTTAAATTTCACAGGCGCAGAAAGAAACTAAAAGTCAAGTCACTCCAGTGGAAGTACTAAGGAACTCCTTTCATTGGCCTGGGGTCTTAGAAAAGATGGGGGTTCCTCCCAAGTTAAAAGTCCCTTTCTTCCACACCCCTTTGGACTCCATGTTTGGGTCCCCTTCCATGAACACTCCCTTTGTGGAAGCCATTTTCTCTCTCCCAGATTTTCCCCCTGGAGTCCCCTGCCACACTGTCTCATGGAAGCCTGCCTTCCCCTCCTAAACTCCATCTCTCTCTATTCCCTAACACTCTTGTGGAAGCTGCTTTCCTCTCCTGGATTCCATCTTTCTGGATTCTCTCACTCAGTGTGAGTTAGCTATTTTCCTCTCTCTCCTTCTTTCTCTCTCTCTTTAAATAAATCACTTTCTACAAACACTTTTGAGTCCGGCATTTACTGCACACGGCACCGTGGTCCCTTCTCTCATTCTTGAGAGGGCAGGAGACCAAGAACATGGAGAAATGTCCTCTCAGGGGAGCTGAGGGCACTCTGAACTCCTGAACCTCAATATTACAACATGGTGAAACCCCCTTTCTACTAAAAATACAAAAAATTAGCCAAGCGTGGTGGTGCACGCCTATAATCCCATTACTCGGGAGGCTGAGGCAGGAGAATTGCTTGAACCTGGGAGGCAGACATTGCAGTAAGCCAAGATCGTGCCATTGCACTCCAGCTTGGGCAACAAGAGCAAAATTCCATTCCCCCCACAAAAAAAAAAAGAGAGAAAGAAAGAAAGAATCCATTAAAATCTTGCGTATAACTACTTCATTATCATACTTCAATTTAATTTGGCAAAACCATATTGACTCCCTTCTGGAGTACATATTTGTTTTTGCCTGGCACATTTTTCTTTAGAAACACACCCTCCCTCATACTACAGCACTGACAATCACATCCCCTGGCTTATGGGGAGGGAATAGGCCCAGGCTGGCCAAGCACTCTTTCTTATCCCCTTGGCCACAGGGATGGAAATGTAACACAAACTGGACCATTTGGTGTTTTCTCCAGGACTGACAGGAATCAGTAAAGAGATACAACTTTTTTCTGCATTATCTGCTCAGTGAGGACCAGAGAAACCCAATGCTGCCATGGCACGCAGACTACCATTTTAACAGACATTGTCTGAGAATTAAGCCATGGACCCAGTTCTGGCCCATGTGACTTAAAGAAGATCTGCTAGTCATGGTTCTGGAAAAACATCTGTTAGTAAAGGCGACAGTCTCTGGTCCCTTCTATTTTCTCCTCTGTCCTGAATTGAAAGCAAATGTTAAGATTGCAGCCCTGTGTACAATAGCAAAGACCTGGAACCAACCCAAATGTCCACCAATGATAGACTGGACAAAGAAAATGTGGTACATATACACCATGGAATGCTACGCAGCCATAAAAAATGATGAATTCGTGTCCTCTGTAGGGACTTAGATGAATCTGGAAACCATCATTCTCAGCAAACTGTTCTTGTGTGACACAAGAACAGAAAGCCAAACACCACATGTTCTCACTCATAGGTGGGTGCTGAACAAAGAGAACACATGGACTCAGGGAGAGGAGCATCACACACTGGGGGCAGTTGGGGGGGTAGGGGACAGACTGTGGGGGATGGGGAGGGAAGGGAGGGTGAGGAGGGATAACATGGGGAGAAATGCCAGATATAGTGTCCACCTAATGTAAAATAAAAAAATAAAATAAAATAGGCCGGGTGCGGTGGCTCACACTTATAATCCCAGCACTTTGGGAGGCTGAGGCAGGTGGATCACGAGGTAAAGAGATGGAGACCATCCTGGCCAACATGGCGAAACCCTGTCTCTAATAAAAATACAAAAATTAACTGGGCATGGTGGCGTTCGCCTGCAGTCCCAGCTACTCGGGAGGCTGAGGCAAGAGGCTTGCTTGAACCCAGGAGGCGGAGGTTGCAGTGAGCCAAGATTGTGCCACTGCACTCCAGCCTGGTGCCTGGCGACAGAGTGATACTCTGTCTCAAAAAAAAAAAAAAAAAAAAAAAAAAAAGATTGGATTTGAAGCAGTTTTCTTGAGACTGCTAGGGAGAGACCAAGAGAATCACAGAGATGTCAGTCCTGATATCTTCAAGCTACCCAAACAATAACCAGCAATTACTTGCTGTAAACAAGGATTGGCAAACCACAGCGCCCATGACAAATCTCTTTATATGCCTCAGGGGCATACCTGAGCAGGGTAGCACTGAGAGTCGAGAGACTAAGCCAGGGCATCCTCTGCTCCTACTTTCCCCTCTGCACCCAGCACTTGCCCCCCAGGCCAGTAGGCAGGTATGCACTGCAATGCCCAGGGCCCAGCTGGTTGCCACTAACACATTGAGGACTCCATTGTTGATAGCTGTTGGGCTCTGAGTGCTGGAATCTCACTCCAGGAGTTGGTGACCCTGCAAGCCGCCTTGCCTCTGGGTAGCTGCCCAAATGGATGTGGCTGGGCTCACCAGGAGTAGAGAATAGTACACAGGACACTGGGTGTTACCGGGGTGGAGAGTGAAATTGACCATGGAGGGTTGGTAACATTTATTACACACCTGCCTGGCCAGGCCTCCCTTGGGCTGATAAGCTCTTTCTTCCAAGAGTGTCTCCAGCAGAAGGCAACTGGATGCAAAGCATGCCCACCTCAAGCAAATGGGGTGGGGAGGACTTGTATTTTGTTATGTAAGTGCTTAAACAATATCTTCGGTTTTACCACTTAGCCTGCAAAGTATAAAATGTTTACTCTCTGCTTATAGAAAAAGGCTGTCAACCCTTACTCTAGGCAATACCTGTTATGGCAAAAGAAAAACCTCTTCTTTTTCCTCCCTCCCTCCCTCTTTCCTTCCTTCCTTCCTTTCTTCCTTCCTTCCTCCCTGTTTCTTCCTATCTTCTGTCTTTCCTTTCTTCTTTTCTCTCATTCCTGTATTAGGTTGATCTTGCATTGTTGTAAAGAAATACGGCCAGGAACAGTGGCTCACACTTGTAATCCCAGCACTTTGGGAGACCTAGGTAGGCAGATCACCTGAGGTCAGGAGCTCAAGACCAGCCTGGCCAACAGTGCGAAACCCTATCTCTACTAAAAAAATAATTAAAAAATAGCCTGGTGTGTTGGCAGACACCTGTAATCCCATCTACTCAGGAGGCTGAGGCAGGAGAATCGCTTGAACCCAGAAGGTGGAGGTTGCAGTGAGCAGAGATCGTGCCATTGAACTCCAGCCTGGGTGACACAGCGAGATTCCATCTCAAAACAAAAAATAAAAAAAAGAAAAAGAAAAAAAGAAAGAGAAGGAAGGAAGGAAAGAAGGAAGGAAGAAAGGAAAGAAAGAAGGGAGGGAGGGAGAGAGAGGGAGAGAAAGAAAGAAAAAGAAAGAAAGAAAGGAAGGAAGGAGGAAGGAAGGAGGAAAGAAAGAAAAAGAAAGAAAGGAAAGAAAGAAGAAAGAAAGAAAGAAGAAAGAAAGAAAGAAAGAAAGAAAGAAAGAAAGAAAGAAAGAAAGAAGGAAAGGAAGGAAGGAAGAAGGAAAGGAAGGAAGGAAGGAAGGAAGGGGGAACGAGGAAGGAAGGAGGAAAGAAAGAAAGAAAAAGAAAGAAAGAGAGAGAGCGAGAGATAGGCCTGAGGCTGGGCCTAGTGGCTCACGCCCGAAATCCCAGCAGTTTGGGAGGCCAAGGTGGGCAGATCACTTGAGGCCAGGAGTAGGAGACCAGCCTTACCAACATGAAGAAACCCTGTCTCTACTAAAATACAAAAAAATTTAGTTGGGTGTGGTGTTGTGTGCCTGTAGTCATAGCTACTCAGGAGGCTGAGGCAGGAGAATCGCTTGAACCCAGAAGGCGGAGGTTGCAGTGAGCTGAGATTGCGCCACTGCACTCCAGACTGGGGAACAGAACGAGGCTCTCTCTTAAAAAGAAGAAAAGAAAGAAATACTTGAAACTAGGTAATTTTTAAAGAAAAGAGGTTTAACTGGCTCATCGTTTTGCAGACTTTACTGGAAGCATGGTGCTAGCATCTGCTTGGCTTCTAGGGAGGCTTCAGGAAGCTCATAATCATGGCGGGAAGGCAAAGCAGGAGCAGGCAGGTCACAGGGCAGAGCAAGAGAGAGTGGTTGGGGGAAGGTACCACACACTTTTAAACAACCACATTTCACAAGAACTCACTGTCACAAAAAGAATGCTAAGCCATGAAGGATCCACCCCATAATCAAAACACCTCCCACCAGGCACTACCTCCAATATTGGGGATTTCAATTCAACATGAGATTTGGACAGGACAAACATCCAAACAATAGCAAATATTTTAGTCAACTTTTTTTGTGGTTTGTATCCAAAAGTATTCCTAACTTATATTAATAAGTGAGACTTCAATAGCCAAAGATGCTTCAGGGAGAGAATTTTTGACACAAAGCACAGGCTGAACAGGAGTACAGAAAGAGGGAGCCTCGGGGCCATGTATGAGGAAATCAAGACTTCTAGTGTGGCTTGAGAACAAGGTTAGTACGGCAAAGTAACTGAAAACACTTTTTAAAAATTGCAGGGCATAGGCCGGGTGCAGCGACTCACGCCTGTAATCCCAGCACTTTGGAAGGCCAAGGCAGGCAGATCACCTGAGGTCAGGAGTTCAAGATCAGCTTGGCCAGCATAGCCATAGCCCATCTCTACTAAAAACAAAAAAATTAGCTGGGCATGGTGACAGGCACCTGTAATCCCAGCTACTCGGGAGACTGAGGCATGAGAATTGCTTGAACCCGGGAGGTGGAGGTTGCAGTGAGCTGAGATTGTGCTACTGCACTCCAGCCTGGGTGATAGAGTGGGACTCTGTCTCAAAAAAAAAAAAAAAGAAAAGAAAAATTGCGGATCATGCCCATTCGTTGGCCATAAAATCAATTTAGTGATCTGGAACCAGCATTTTTTAGTTTTGTTATCTACATCAATTTTTAATAGCTTTATTTATAATAGCACCAAAGTGAAAACAACCCAAATGTCCTTCAACTGGGAAACAGTTAAACAAACTGTGTTACATCCATGTCCTGGAATACTCAACAATAAAAAAGAATGAATCACTGATATAGGCAACAATTTGAATGGATCTCTAGAGAATCATGTTGAGCAAAAAAAAAAAAAGAAAAAAGCAACCTTAAAAGGTTACTTACTGGCCGGGTGTGGTGGCTCACGCCTGTAATCCCAGCACTTTGGGAGGCCGAGGTGGGTAGATCACCCTAGTGTCAGGAGTTCGAGACCAGCCTAGCCAACATGGTGAAACCCTGTCTCTACTAAAAACACAAAAATTAGCCGGGCATGATGGCACATGCCTGTAATCCTAGCTACTCGGGAGGCTGAGCAGTAGAATCACTTGAACCCAGAATGCAGAGGTTGCAATGAGAGGAGATCATGCCATTACACTCCAGCCTTGGCATCGCAGTGAGACTCTGTCTCAAAAAGAAAAAGAAATTTACTTACTGAATGGTTCATTTTCACAATGTTATTGAAATAGCAAAATCATACAAATGAAGAACAGATGAGTGCAGTGGTCCCCAGGGAGACAATTTTTCCATGGATGGGGAGTAGTGGTATGGTTTCGAGCTGAAACTGTTCCACCTCAGATCATCAGGCATTAGCGTCTCATTAAAAGCATGCAATCTAGATCCCTAGTATCCACAGTTGCCAAGAGGGTTCCACTCCTATGAGAATCTAATGCAGCGGCTGATTGACAGAAGGCAGAGCTCAGGCAGTGATGATTGCTCACCTGCTCCTCACCTCCTGCTGTGCAGCCTGGTATTGGTCCGTGGCCAGAGGCTGGGGACTCCTAGATTAGTTGATGCCAAAGGTTAGAGGAAGAGGAAGAGCAGGATGTGGCTGCGGTTTTAAAACAGCAGCATGAGAAATCTCCAGGAGGAAACTTTTCCATACCTGACTGTGGTGGTAGTCATATAATTCTACACCTATGATAAACTGTATGGAACTAAATGTGCGTGCACACACACACACACACACACACACACAACGATGCATGTAAAACTGGTGAAATTTGAACAAGATGAATGGATTGTATCAACATCAACTTCCTGGTTGTAATATGGTACTATAGTTATGCAAGATGTCACATTGAGGGAAACTGCTGAAGGGTATGGGAGATTTCTCATTTCCTGTAGTTCTCACAATTGTGAGTCTACAGGTATCTCAAAATAAAAAGTTAAAAAATATACAAAACACAACATGGTAGCTGGAGGTTGGCAAGGCCTATGAGAAAAGGATACAAGATGTTACTGAAAGTTAGAGGAATGTGTTCATAACAGAGACCAAGAGTGCTGAGAATATGAATGTGCAGCAAGCCAACTCCTTTCAACTGAAACTTGTTATATCAACACTACTGCAAACTTCCTTTTTTACTCACTTAATTCTATTTTGAGTGTCTAAAGATCTTCTATATTTTAGGTAACTTGACAGAACATTTTCTACTGCCTTCCCTTGATTTAAATTTTAAAAAATGAGCTCTTCTTGGAGGAAACTTTGAATGTATAAGTATTTAGATTTATGTTGAAAATGCTACTTACTTCATTTCCTGTTCATATATGTAAAAGACAAAAAAAGACTTTTCTTACAATATTCAATATGTCACTAAACAACTGATTCTTATAATTAAGGACAGAAGGAGGCCATGTGTGGTGGCTCATGCCTGTAATACCAGTACTTTGGGAAGCAGAGGTGGGTGGATCATGAGGTCAGGAATTAAAAACCAGCCTGGCCAATATAGTGAAACCCTGTCTCTACTAAAAATACAAAAATTAGCTGGGCGTGGCAGTGCACGCCTGTAGTCCCAGCTGCTCAGGAGGCTGAGGCAGGAGAATTGCTTGAACCTGGCGGGCAGAGGTTGCAGTGAGCTGAGACCTGAGATCACACCACTGTACTCCAGCCTGGGCGACAGAGCGAGACTCTTGTCTCAAAAAAAACAAAAACAAAACCATATTTATTAGTTGACATAGCTGGAAAGAATGTGAGGTTATTTAAAAGAACCAAGCAAAATGAGCCACAGGACACCAAATCTTCAGTGACAGTATGACAACTTATTCCTATTACTGCCATGTCTCTCCCTTTCTCCATGAGTTTGGCCTCATTCATTTCTACACAGAGGCCCTGTGAATGTGGTGGTAAAGACAGCGCCCATTAGTCTGGTATTCACTTCCTTCCCCAGCTTAGTAAGCCTCAAGAATGTTATCCAGAATCTGGACATCAATCCCTGTAATGACTCTGAGAGGCCCTGCTTTGGTGACATGCCCATTCCTTGTTCTGAATCTTTTATAAGATTTCAGTAGACTGCCTTTGGCTGGGAGCTACCAATACCCATTTGAAAATGGTTTAAATAACGAGAAAGATATAATATTTTACTTATAAAAGGTTCGGAGGTTAATACAGTGACTTAATAACATCAGGGTCCTGGGTAGGCTTCTCTGCTGTTCTCTTAATTTTCCCTCCAGGGGCAAGATGGCTGCTGTATATCCCAGAATCATCTCAAATAGCAAAGTCCAGGGCAGGAAGAAGCAAGTCCTTGACTTGCATCCATATTAAGGGTGAGGAACGTGTCTCAGGAAATATCGTCTTAAATGTTATGGGTTAGGATGGCATCATATATACATGTTGGCATAGCCTGTCATTGGTGAGGCAAATTGGATAAAATATGACTGGCTTGAACCAATCAACCCTATACTCCCTAAAGCTGGAGAGGTGCCCTTAAAGCACATGGGTTCCCAATATCTGAAACATAATTAGTATCCTAACAGAAAGAACATAGAGAAAAATGATCAGTGTGTACACTAACATATCTTCCAGGTAACGGGAATGGGACATTGTATTTGTTTCCTATTGCTGCATAAAAATGTATCACTGACGCCTGGCGTGGTGGCTCATGCCTATAATCCCAGCACTTTGGGAGGCTGAGGTGGGTGGATCAGCTGAGGTCGGGAGTTGGAGATCAGCCTGACCAACATGGAGAAACCCCATCTCTACTAAAAATACAAAATTAGCTGGGCGTGGTGGCGCATGCCTGTAATCCCAGCTACTGGGGAGGCTGAGGCAGGAGAATCACTTAAATCCAGGAGGCGGAGGTTGCGGTGAGCTGAGATTGCGCCATTGCACTCCAGTCTAGGCAACAAGAGCAAAATTCTGTCTCAAAAAATAATAATAATAAAATTAAAAAATGTATCACTGACTTAGTGACTTAAAACAAGATGCATTTATTTTTTATTTTTTATTATCTTTGTTTTTCTATATTTGGGAGATACAAGTGCAGGTTTCCTTTATGCATCTATTGAACAGTGGTGAAGTCTGGGCTTTTAGTGTTCCCGTCACGTAAAGAATGCACATTGTAACCAATAGGTAATTTTTCAACCCAAGATGCATTTCTTATCTCACAGTTCCACAGGTCAGGAGTATAGCTCCTGGCCCAGGTTACCTGGATTTCCTGCAAGGCTGAAATTAAGGGCTTGGCCAATCCTGGGTTTTTACCTGGAGGCTCAGTTACAAAAGATCTTATTCTAAGCACACTGAGGTTGTTGATAGAATTTATTTCTTTGTGGCTGTAGGGCTGAGGTCTGTGAATGCCTGCTGGCTACTGGCTGGAGGCTGCCTTCACCTCTTAGAAGCTAGCTGCCCACAGTTCCTTGTCAGGTGGGCATTCCCCAACATGGCTACTTATTTCTCCAGAGCAAGTCTCCAGAGCAAGTCTCCTAGCAAGATGGATCTCACATAATGTAATGTAATTATGCAAGTGACATCCTCTCACCTTTACCATAGTCTTTTACATGAAAGTTTCTACCCACACTTAAGGAGAGAGGGTCAGACGAAGGCATGAACGCCAGGACGTAGGGATCCTGTGGGGGTCACCCCAGCATCTATCTGCCGCATACATTGTGAGTAGCCAGGCCTGGGTCACATACTCAGCTCAGTTACCAGAAGAAGGAAGATGAAAAAGCTTTCTGGGAAATTAAAAATATAACTGCTTCAGTTCACATAAAAATGAAAGAGACATTCTGAATATATCATTGCCGTGACTTGGCAGCCATTCAGTACGGTGTAGGGAAGGGAGGAAATAAAGATGACTCAGGTCCTCAGAGCCAGTCAGTGGCTGGAAAGGGGACAATGCTGTTACTGAATTTGAGGACTTAAGCAGAACAAGAGAGAAGGGAGGAAGATGGAGATTTACCTGAAGTTCTCATAGGAAATTATGGAGTTGCCTACCTGGAGCTCAGGACAGAGGCTGAGACATAGATTGGAACATAATCGACCTAGAAGTAGAAGGCATTTAGAGCTGTGGGAATGGATGGCACGTCTGTGGTATGCAGCAGTAGGCAAGCATTTCCTCCTACGTACCTGCTCAAAGCCTTTCAAATTGCCACCGAAACTCCTTAAGCTTACCAGGTCTTTCATGGTTTAGCTCTTGCTTACCTCTCTGGATTCTTGAAGGACCTTCTCCCTAGAATGCTATTACACTCCTCACAGGTCTCCAAAAATGCCATGTGCTATTTTCTCTAAGCCTTTGCTTACTATTTCTCACTGCACGAAACATTCTTCACCCCTCCCCTTATCACTGCTTGGCTATGTGTCTTTTGGGTCTCCATGTAGATCATACACTCTGGAAAGCCTTCCATGACACCAACTTAGATTGTCCCTTCTGTAGGCTTTAACAGCATGTGGTACAGCTCCTTTCTGTAGTTCCAATGGCACTGTGTTGTCATTACCTACTTACTTTTCTCTTATGAAACTATAAGCTTCTTGCAGGTAGGAATGATCAACATGGAGAAACCCTGTCTCTACTAAAAATACAAAATTAGCTGGGCATGGTGGTGCATGCCTGTAATCTCAGCTACTAGGGAGGCTGAGGCAGGAGAATCACTTGAACCTGGAGGCAGAGGTTGCTGTGAGCCGAGATTGTACCATTGCACTCCAGCCTGGGCAAGGAGCAAAACTCTGTCTCAAAAAACAAACAAACAATTCTGCCGGGCGCGGTGGCTCAAGCCTGTAATCCCAGCACTTTGGGAGGCCGAGGCGGGTGGATCACAAGGTCAAGAGATCGAGACCATCCTGGTCAACAGGGTGAAACCCCGTCTCTACTAAAGCTACAAAAAATCAGCTGGGCATGGTGGTGCGTGCCTGTAATCCCAGCTACTCAGGAGGCTGAGGCAGGAGAATTGCCTGAACCCAGGAGGCGGAGGTTGCGGTGAGCCGAGATCGCGCCATTGCACTCCAGCCTGGGTAACGAGAGCGAAACTCCATCTCAAAAAAAAAAAACAAACAAACAAACAAAAAAAAACAAACAAACCAAAAAATAACAAAAAAAAACACCCCATGTTGGGACAAGAGTACAGCAGAGAGTCAAATTCAACAAGAGGGCTGGGGTGAGGGATCACCAGGATGGGGCTGGAGCATTTGGCAATCAGGAAACCACAGGTGACTTACATAATGACCATTTAGAAGAGCAGCAAGGGCCAAAGACATTGAGGGCCAAGCTTCCCGGAAGCTTGACAACAATGAAAAGAGAAAGGGGACATCAGTATTCACCTGTTTAAATGTGTCTCCCCAACCACAAAGTGGGCTCCTTAAATCAGGGGTCCCCAACCTCTGGGCCATGGACCGGTACTGGTCTGTAACCTGTTGGGACCTGGGCTGCACAGCAGGAGGTGAGTGGCAGGTGGGTGAGCAAAGCTTCATATATATTTACAGCCACTCCCCATCTCTTGCCTTACTGCCTGAGCTCCACCCCCTGCTAGATCAGCAGCAGCGTTACATTCTCATAGGAGCACCACCTCATTATAAACTGTGCATGTGAGGGAACTAGGTTGTACTCTCCTTATAAGAATCTAATGCCTGATGATCTGTCACTGTCTCCTATCACCCCCAGATAGGACCATCTAGTTGCATCAAAACAAGCTGAGGCCTCCCACTGATTCTACAGTATGGTGAGTTGTATAATTATTTCATTATATATTACAGTGTAATAATAATAGAAATAAAGTGCACAATAAATGTAATGTGCTTGAATCAACCCCAAGCCCCCCCTTCACCCTAGCCCCTGGAAAAAATTTCTTCTACAAAACGAGCTCCTGGTGCCCGAAAAGGTTGGGGACTGCTTCGTTAAAGGAACAGGAAGGCTTTATTCATTTTTGTCTCCAGCCTAGGAAAGGGCCTTACTCATCGTGTTCATCTCTAAATATTTGTTAAATTAATGAGTGAATGATTAATTGCATGAGCAAAAGATGAAAAACTCTATCCCAGGAAGAAATTAAGGTAGAGAAAGAATAGTAGGGGTGGGTTAGATTCAAACATGTTTCTAGAGCAGGTGGAAAGAGGTTGAAAATCAAAGAAAATGTTGATGATGAAGCAATGTTCCCTGTGAGGTTCAAATTCTAGGAAAAAGCTTTAGATAAAAAATTTCAATTTTCCTTCCCCCAAAGCAAGAAAGAGAGAGAGAAAAAAAGTATGGCCTTGGGAGAGTCTGGGGTAGAGAGGAGGAAAACCAAAAGCATTCTTGTCAGCTTCCTCAGTCGTCACTGTAAAAAAGTAAAGGTTCTCAGCTAGGCGCGGTGGCTCACGCCTGTAATTCCAGCACTTTGGGAGGCCGAGGCAGGTGGATCACCAGAGGTCAAGAGTTCAAGACCAGCCTGGCTAACATGGTGAAACCATATTTCTACTAAAAATACAAAAAAATTAGCCAGGTGTGGTGGCACATGCCTGTAATCCCAGCTACTTGGGAGGCTGAGGCAGGAGAATCTCTTGAACCCGGGAAGTGGAGGTTGCAGTGAGCCGTGATCAAGCCATTGCACTCTAGCTTGGGCAACAAGAGTGAAACGCCATCTCAAAAAAAGAAAAAAGTAAAGGTTCTCATTTCTACAACTCTGTCAAGTGTATGCTGACCTGATATTTTAATTCATGCCTCATCCGCACATTGCCAAGCATAGAATAAATGCTAAAATCAATGTATAAACTCACTGTGTTGAATTGAATGAAATCAAATACTCTTTTAGAAAAATTTGACCATAGCCTACAGAAAGGGCAGCCACCTATAAAGCCTAATTTGGTGCCTTGCCAGGACTTTGGTAGGTGCTGTGGGAAGACGGAGGAAGCAGTACAATGTGCACATGTTATCTGCTCTAAAGAAAGTCTTCGCTGGGCAAACACCTCCTTATTTTCCTTTTTCAATGCAAGCTTACACCCTATGTCCTCAGGACACCTGGGCTTGGGCAGTGATTATTAGGTTGAGTGCTTGTAATAAATAACAGGTCTGTCTTGGAAAATTATAGGCTGTGGGGTCTCAGAGGCTAGCAATCAGAAGAGATTTACTAAGCCTTCTCTGACCGGTTCCAGAGATGTCCTTCTTAGCAGACTGACTCAGCCAGCGGTGCCACCTGTGGAATCGGTGGCAAGGCTGGTCACACTGGCCCACATGTCATTCTGTCCACTCCCTAGGGGTCCCTGACACCAACCAAGAGAGTGAAGCCTCAGCCTGCTGGGGATGCCTCCAGCTGCAGAAGACAGCCTGACCTTGAAATTGAACAGGCTTTAAATTCCTGGCCTCACAGAATGAGATAACAGGAAGATGGATGATTGCTGATTAGAACACTGTGACCTGAAAAAATTAAGTAATCCACAGTGAAAACTCATTCCCCTGTCTGTGTTTAGTCTCTGACAGGAATAAGGATAAAATAAATGGATGGGATAAAGAGTGGGGTAGGGAATGGGGTGGTGGCATCAGGTAGGTACATTTATTGATGTGTTCCTTTGAGAAGGAACAAAGAAAAGGGACTGGAATGAAAAAGAAGGAAATCCTGTCATCGTGGCATAGATGAGCCTGGAGGACATTATGTTAAGTGAAATACACCAAGCACAGAAAGACAAATACTGCATGATCTCCATCACGTGGGAGATAAAATAAATTTTTTGAGCCCATGGAAGTAGAGAGTAGAATTGTGAGTGTTCGAGGCTGGGAAGGGTGGAGGAGGAAGGGAAGGAGGGTGAGAGTTCTGGTGCTTTGCAGCAGCACTGTAGGGCAAATGTGGTTAACTATAATTTATTGTATATTCTCGAAAAGCTACGAGATGATTTTGAATGTTCACAACACAAAGAAATGGTGTTTGAAGCAATATGCTTCAAACTGATTTGATCATTACTCACTGTATACACATATAGAAATAGCACTCCATATCCCATCAATATATACAATTAAGAGAATGGAGTGTAATTCCACCTCTTTGTGGTAGTGGGGGGCCAGGAGGAGGCTGGGATAGGCAGGGAAGCAAAGAACTGACTTGCTCACCTCCAGGGATTTCAGATCTTCCTGTTTGTACAAGCAGGTGGTTTATTTCTAAATAAGCTATTTTGGATTCTTACTTTGCATAGAGAAAAGTTTCTGTGTTTTCTGCAGAAGCCCCGGCAGAGACCTCTGGGAAGAAAGTTTGGTGATGAAGTCAGCCAGAATGAGGTTTTTGATATATGACACTTTTGCCTAATTTCAAGCAATATGTGTTCTGCTCCCTTTACCCCTTCCACTTCCTCAGCTCCACCAGCCACATGGTTTTTCTTTTTATCCAACAGGCTTACATGAATCAAGTGGCACTCTATGGTAGTGTGTCTAGTATTCTAACAAGGGCCAGCCCCAGGAAAAACTGCAACAGTTGAAGTTCAGCTTCTCCTCTTCCTCCCTTCCCCACCAGCTCTGTAGCACAATCTAGTTGTCAAGGAAACCAGCAAATTTGTGGTTTAAGGTGTGAGCTTTCTCATAGTGTGGTTTAATCCTAATAATAGGCCTATTACATTTTGATTTTCTGTACATTTTCTTATTTGGCCAGCAACTCTGTGAATAAAATACTAGTAGGCATTATCTTCCAGAAGGTATTTTGGACCATTTATGAAATGATCCGTTATCTTCTGAGAGCTTGCTACCTTCCAGTAGCCTTACATACCTCAGCTAATCATCATAACCACAGTGAAGCTGATACTTTTATCCCTAGTTTCCAGAGGAGAAAGCTAGGTATACGTAACTTGGCCAAGGTCACACAGCTAACTAGGGGTAAGGGGCAAAATCAGGATTAAGGCCTGGGTCTGACCAAGTCCAAATCCTGCGCTCTTATCTCTTTCACCATTCTGCCTGTGCAGAAGGCAGGACAGGGTTAGCATACCTCTTTTCTTTTTCTTTCTCTTTCTCCTTTCCTTTCCTTTCCTTTTCTTCTTTCCTTTCCTTTCCTTTTCTTTCCTTTCTTTTCTCTCCTTCCTTCCTTCCTCCCTCCCTTCCTTTTTCCTTCCTTCCTTCTTTCCTTCCTTCCCTCCTTCCTCCCTCCCTTCCCCTCCCCTTCCTTCCCTCCTTCCTTCCTCCCTTCCCCTCCCCTTCCTTCCTTCCTTCCTCCCCCTTCCTTCCTTTCTTTCTCTTTCTTTTTCTTTCTTTTCTTTCTTTTTTCCTTCCTTCCTTCCTTCCTCTCTTCCCTTCCCCTTCCTTCCTTCCTTCATCCCTCCCTTCTTTTTTTCTTCCTTCCTTGCTTTCTTCCTTCCTCCCTTCTTTCTTTCTTTTTTTTGACAGGGTCTCACTCTGTTGCCCAGGTTGGAGTGCAGTGGCTCCATCCTAG
The DNA here is from genome assembly GCF_009761245.1 of Sapajus apella. Lineage (NCBI taxonomy): Eukaryota > Metazoa > Chordata > Mammalia > Primates > Cebidae > Sapajus > Sapajus apella. Next base: position 9,999,098 of record NW_022436981.1, on the reverse strand, counting down.
CTCACTGGAGCCTCGACCTCTTTTGCTCAAGCAATCCTCCCACCTCAGCCTCCTGAGTAGAGGGGATTACAGGCATACACCACCATACCCGGCTAATTTTTGTATTTTTTTTTTTTTTTTTTTTAGAGATGGGGTATTGCTATGTCACCCAGGCTGCTCTTAAACTTCTGGGCTCAAGCAATTCTCTCATCTTGGCCTCCCAGAGTGCTGGGATTGCAGGTGTGAGCTGCTGCACTTGGCCCATATGTCTGTTTTCTAAAGATCTTTTTCTCTTTTAAAATGGCGTTCGGAGAACTATTTCATAGAACTCCCAGTGGCAGCGTGGGGGCTAGAGCCCCTTTAATAGATGATGACAGAAGAAAAAGTCCTACTCCTGACTGGGCCACCATGTAGGCTTCTAGACACAGTAACAGGCAATGCAAAAACCTTCCTGTATCTTTCAAATCACGTAGTCAGCACCTGACTCTTACTTCATAAATTGAGTCCAAATGAAATGAAGACTCTCCTAAACCACCTGCAATATGGCTTCCTCCCCTGCTACTCCATGAAATGGCTCCCCTCCGCGTCGTCTGTGACCTTCTGGCTGAATCGTTTTTACTTCATATTTGTGCTGTCTTGGCCTCTCTGCAGTGTTTCATTGCTTACTGAAACTTTCTTTCGCCTTGATTTCAGGGCAGGAGCCTGTCCTGGTTTTACTGCTACTTTTGTGGCTTCTTCTCAGCTTTTTCTCAAAGGCTTAGGTTTCTCTGACTACATTGGTCATGGTTCAGGTGCAGGTTCCGCCTTCTCTGGTTTAAGCTAAAAGGATTATTGCAAGGTATTAATTGGCTTACAGAATCGGTGCGAGAGCTGAAGAAGTGGATTTGAGACTGAATTACTAGGAACAAAGTCACACTCAGAACTGAGTTGCCAGGGGAGTTGCTGCTTCTGCCGCAATTAGGGAGTATCCGCTGAGCTAGCAAACTACAATCCAGAGTTGCTGTGCTCCACAGAATAGATGCTTCCTGCACCACCCGCCTTGCCCTATCCCCCACTTGCTCAACTCTGAAATTGGAGTCTTATATCAGTGTGTCTAATCGTTACAACCTAAATCACATCCTTAGAAACCCCAGCTGGAGGAATTTAAAAAATGTAGTATTTGGCTTTCCAATTTTGCAGTATGGGAAGGCATACTCAAAGGAGATTGAAATAAACATTGAGTTACCCAGTCATTTAGATTTTATTTTTTCCTGTTGCAATACATCAATAACAGATAACATTCACATGCATTACTCACTCTCTTTTTTTTTTTTTTTTTTGTCTTTTTGTTTTTTCCTTTTTGTGGAGAACGGGGTCTCGCTATATTGCCCAGGCAGGTCTCGAACTCCTGGGCTTAAGCTATCCTCCCGCCTCTGCCTCCCTAAGAGCTGGGATTACAGGCGTGAGCCACAGCGCCCGGCTACTCACTCTCTTGACTTAAATTCTGATGCAGTTTTCTAAAATTTAGCTAGAAAGTAAAACAGAGACCACAGACTACTCAGGGAAGGGGTATTATATTCATAAAAACATATTATAAACATGTAAGTAAGTAAAATATTCATTTAGTGATATAGATGTCCTATTAATGTTTTCTTCCTTTATATTTTTTCTCCTTTTTAAACTAAAAACGTAATTATTGGGAAAAATAAAGAGAAATTGGAAATAAATATAAAATTATGAAGAAAAGCTATAATATTTTAATCTCCATTGGTATTAGAGGCTATATAGCATTCTTCTCTAAGAGCTAGGACAAAGATAAGCTGGGATGTGAGTTATATGTGCTATTTCCTCAGCTCTGCTATTAACTCCATTCAAAATAATGTTTAAAAGCAGGTAGCTGAGCCGGGCGCAGTGGCTCATGCCTGTAATCTCAGCACTTTGGGAGGTGGATGCGGGTGGATCACCTGAGGTCAGGAGTCCAAGACCAGCCTGACCAACATGAAGAAACCTTGTCCCCACTAAAAATACAGAATTAGCTGGGCGTGGTAGCACACATCTGTAATCCCAGCTACTCAGGAGGCTGAGGCAGGAGAACTGCTTGAACCTGGGAGGCGGAGGTTGTGGTGAGCCAAGATCACGTCATTGCACTCCAGCCTGGGCAACAAGAGTGAAACTCCATCTCAAAAAAAAAAAAAAAAAAAAAGGCAGGTAGCTGAGAGTGCTGTTATTAAAGGTACAGCCTGGTACCTATTTTAATTTATGAAAAGCAAGTCATTCACAATTTTAATTCTTTATTATTTTCCAATTTTAAATGCAATGTATATAGAAATAATCCCACGTGTGGGTGTGATTACCACTGTACCTCACCATGCTGCATGCAAATCTGATTACATCATGCCTTGCTAAATAGCTTTCAGAGGTTCCACACCCCATTGAGATAAAGAGGAAGTTCCTCCAACTAGCATTTCACACCCTGTGTGAACTGGCCATTGCTTCAGCTAACTGCCATATCTCCATATCCGTACTCCATTTCAGCCGAAGCAAACCAATGACAAGCTTTCCAATGCACCATGCTCTCTTCTGTCTCTGACTCTTTGGAAGTACTACTCCTTCTAGAGAGATTATCTTTCTCCCACTCTTGCCTTCTGAAAACTCTAAGAATACCCCCAAGTTACAGTTGATGTGTCATCTTCTCCTAGAAGCTCTGCCTGAAATCAATCTCAGCCCACCCAACTCCCAGGCTGAATTAGGTGCCCTCTCCACACCACCCTCCCCTCACCTGTCTCTTTGTCCAAGGCTCCCTCAGCACCCTCAGCCACAGCACACTATTGTTAACTGTCTATTTACATATCGGTTCGTCCCATTAACTGGTTTGATTTTAAAAGTTGGAGGTTGACTTTACATAAACATATTACTCCAAAATAGTAGTGCCTAAACAAATATTTGTAAAATGAATGAGTAATTGACAAATGAACAAATGAATAAATAAAAATGTTGGCTCTCTAGTACACAATCTATATATGCTTTATGCAATTTATAAAGACTATTCCCTTGCCAATAAAGACCAAAAATGATTTTGCATCCTATTGCAGACATCTAAGTGTGTATTAGGTTAGCTAAAATTTTGGCATCAAAGGCCAGGTGCAGTCACTCATGCCTGTAATCCTAGCACTTTGAGAGGCGAGGTGAGTGGATCACTGAAGTCAGGAGTTTGAGACCAGCCTGGCCAACATGGTGAAACATCGTCTCTACTAAAAATACAAAAATTAGCCAGGAGTGATAGCGCATGCTTGTAATCCCAACTACTTAAGAGGCTGAGGTGGGAGGATCGCTTGAACCTGGGAGGAGGAGGTTGCAGTGAGCTGAGATCTTGCATTGCACTCCAGCCTGTGAGACAGAGCGAGACTCTGCCTCAAAAACTTAAATAAAATTTTGGCATCAGAATTTCAGGAAATGAGAGCTAGTTAGGCAAGAAAACTAAATAAGTGGTCTTTAACTGGAGCTTATCCAGGGGTCCATGAACTCGCTGAAATAATATGCAAAATTATGTTTATGTATATACATAAAGACTTATGTATATACATTATGTGTATAGGGCAGGTTGACAAGCATTCTTTCAAAGGAAGAGTTGAGCCAAGCATGGTGGCTCATGCCTACCAGCACTTTGGGAGGCCGAGGTGGCCGGGGTGGGGGGGGGATCATCTGAGGTTGGGAGTTCGAGACCAGCCTGACTAACATGGAGAAACATCATCTCTACTAAAAATACAAAATTAGCCAGGTGTGGTGGCACATACCTGTAATCCCAGCTTTGTGGTGGCACATGCCTGTAATCTCAGCTACTTGGGAGGCTGAAGCAGGAGAATCACTTGAACCCAGGAGGCAGAGGTTGCAGTGAACTGAGATCTCGCTATTGCACTCCAGCCTAGGCAACAAGAGTGAAACTCCGTCTCAAAAGAAAAAAAAAAGGAAGAATGGAAAGCAGCCAGGTCTATTGCAGACAAAGCACCATGGGAACACTTTAATAATCAATGAGGAGACTGAGAATGGGGTGGGAGATCATAGGAATGAGACAGCAGCTGCAAAGAAGGGGCAATTCAAACATTTAAATTTATTATTAGGTTCTCACCTGGTGAAGTGTGCCACTGTCAAATATAGGATTAAAAATATATTTACCAATTCAAGTGTGACAGGCTCAAATTTTACCCTCCCCCCACACCCCTTCGTGTGCTGTTTATTATAAGGGAAGGAGAATTGAAAAGTGCAGAGAAAGACAAACTTCCTCTACACACAAAAAATTAGTTGCATATATACTTGTGAAGAAAAGGAATGCATTCAGAAGGTAGAAGAAAGGGTCTTTTAGGGTTTTGCCAGCAGTAGATAAGAGAGATTCAGAGAGCAGCAGCTCTGATGGAGGGAACTCAGGAATGAAGTGTCCAAGTAGGATTTTTCAAAGTATAATTTTTTATTATTAAATGTGATAAGACTTCCTTTTCACGAGGCTTCATAAAGACATAAATTATTTTTCAAGCTCTTGGGAGGTTCATGTTTCTGATTTGTGCGGGATCCACACGGCAACAGGCCTCAAAGCAGAGGCACACAGGCCTTGATTTATTTGTTGGGGTTACACCTGCCTGTTCTGCTGTGGGGCAGCCTGGAGTCCACACCCGCACTCACCTATTTTTGTCTGGGTTGGGTAGGTTACAAGGAGGTAAGAAGCCAATTGACCCCTTATCAGTAATTTCATTAACCAAGCCACTCCCAGGTTTTTGTTTGTTTTATGGGAGGTCTGGGTCGTCAAGTGGGGAAACTTCCCCAGGACAAGCTACTACGTCTCTGGACAAAGGAATACAAAAGGTGTTACCATTTTCTCCTGAGCAATTGTTTTTAAATGGCTCTATTTCTCTTGCTATTAAAATACAATTTAAAAGCTGTTTGTAGGGGACACTGTGGTGTGCTGCCCAGATCCAGACCCTCGTCTCAGGCCTGAAGCACTCATTCTTCAACATACCCAACCCAGACTAAATCTGCTGGAAGAGCTGATGGTTGCCAGCTCCCAGCTAAGCCACTTTTTCTTGCAGTTATCCTCCTATGAAGATAGCAACTTGATCCAAGGTTACTTCCCCCTCTCAGAACAGCCCCCATTCAATGACTGGTGAACATCCGCAACTTGGGGACAACTCTTCAGGGTCATCCCAGTTCCAGAGACCCACGTGGTACAACAAAGCAGGCGCTGAAGCTGGTCATCAACCAGCTGGCTGGAAAGAAGGAAAAGAAAATCTAGGGACCCCAATTCACTATGCCAAAAGAAAAAAAAATCAGCTGAAAGCTGAGTCATGGAAGAAACTGCCTTTCCTTTTGTTCCTAAGCGGATAACTACAAATAAAAGACTACATATCTCCATAGGAAATATTTAAATAAAAGCTTAAATACATCCACTCTATGTTCACCTTATATAAAGTGCCGATTTACTGAGCACAACATGAAGACATCATTGACCATTCCCCTACCTGCTCCTTTTCCCTTGCAACATGTAGATTACCATACCCTCCTTCTTTCCCCTCCAGCCCACTTTCCCTCTTTAAATACTGAAGACCTCGAATTCATCTTTGGAGAAAGGCACAGACTGCATGTCCTTAACTGTGGCAAAATAAACTTCTGAACTGATGGAACCCTGTCTCAGATACTTTCTGATTGAAAGTTCATCACAGGTGTTTGGTAGAGCATGAAAAAGCCTTGCACACAGTAGCAGGTTGATTGCTAACACTTTCTAGAAGGGCATACCTTTGGAAGGGAATGCACTAGCTGGGGTGATGGAACCAGTATTTGAGAAGCAGGAGGAAATTAGCAATTATAAGGACAGTAGGATCAGATGACTGTTGCTGAGGGCAAAAGATGTTCTGGAGAAAGGCAAAGAAAGTCTGAGGGTGTTTAACCAGCAGTTAAATCAGCTAAACAGAAGTCAGTGGGCTTTCTTGTCAGTACAATGAGAGACTCTCATCTCCTATAGCTAGAGGACAGACAAGGTTGAAGATCAGGCTCAGCAATGAAGCAAAAAAAATAGCAAGGTTCCAAAACAAGACTGAATTCTCAGCAGCTAAAGGACTATAGGAGCTGCCACACTTGGTCAGTCTGCACCAGCAGAGCTGTAAGAGGTTGAGGCAGGAGAATAGGGTCTGGAGACAGGGAACTATAGGCCAATTTGTACTGACTTCCTAAGAGAGAAAACACCAAAGTTTGGGGGCAGGAAATCTAAGGCCAATTCATGCTGACTTCCAAGAGCTGGATCAAAAGGAAAACACCTGGGGTGGAGGGCAGGACACATACAGCCAATTAACACAAACTTCTCGAGGCTAAACCAAAATGAAAAAACTCCATCTCCCACTCCAAGTAACAAAGGATCAAAGGCTACTCTCCCTGCAATCCTCCCGCTTCCACCACATCCCAGATGGAAAGGGAGAGTGCCTTGGATTAGCCGCAGGCTGAGCACTGGCCATCCCTTTTATCTTCAAAGGGCCCCAGTTCGCCTTTTCTTTTTTTCTTTTTTTTTTTGAGATAGAGCCTCCCACTGTGGCCGGGGCTGGAGAACAGTGGCTGATCTCTGCTCACTGCAACTTCCGCCTTCCGCCTTCTAGGTTCCCGCGATTCTCCTGCCTCAGCCCCGCCAGTAGCTGGGATTATGGGCGCCCACCACCACCCCCAGCTAATTTTTGTATTTTCAGTAGAGACGCGGTTTGGCCAGGCTGGCCTCAAACTCCTGACTTCAAGTGATCCACCCACCTCAGCCTCCCAAAGTGCTGGGATTACAGGTGTGAGCCATCGTGCCCAGCCCTTACAGAGTATATCCTAAAGCAACAAACCTAATGTGATGTGGTGTCCCTAACAGGCAGAACACATGGTTTTGAAAACCCAGGGGTAGGAGCAGGAATGGACCTGCCTACCCATACCACCAGGTACCCACTTGGAGAATGTTTGTGATCTGCCCCTACAAATCTGGGCCCTGTGAGTTTAGAGATTTTGGCTCCCTGGACGAGGACGTTCCACCAGGGTACACAGCAAGAGTCCCATTCAATTTCAAGTGTTGTCTGTTGCCCAGTTATTTTAGGTCCTTCCTGCCAAGAAATCGGCAGGCATGAAGGGGTAACTGGTTTTAATCTTCTGGAGGAGGTAGCCCTGTTGCTATAAAATGGGGACAGGGTTGAATATTTCAAACCCCAGGTGATCTACTTGGTACTCCCTTGCAGCAGCCAGAGGCTGAGGAGGGCAAGGTGATCAGGCCCCTGAGGGATAAGGGTCTGAATCATACCACCCAGGAAAGCCACAGGGTGAGGGGACTCTATCATAGGTAGAAGACGGAGATCATGAATACAAGCACATATCATTTTATTGCACTTAGCTGTATTGCACTAGCACATACTGTGTTTTTTACAAATTGAGTGTTTGTGTCTATCCGGTGTCCAGCAAGTCTATCAGCTCTATTTTCCAATAGCATGTGTTCACTTCATGTCACATTTTAGTAATTCTTGCAATTTTTCAAACTTTTTTATTATCATTATATCTTTTGTGGTGATCTATGATCAGCGACCTTTGATATTACTATTTTTTTATTTTTATTTTTTGAGATGAACTCTTACTCTTGTTGCCCAGGCTAAAGTGCAGTGGTACGATCTCGGCTCACTGCAAACTCCGCCTCCTGGGTTCCAGTGATTCTCCTGCCTCAGCCTCGCCAGTAGCTGGGATGACAGGTGCCCGCCATCAGACCTGGCTAATTTTTGTATTTTTAGTAGAAAGGGGGTTTTGCCATGTTGGCCAGGCTGATCTCAGACACCTGACCTCAGGTGATCCACCTGCCACAGCCTCCCAAAGTGCTGGGATTACAGGCATGAGCCACCACACCTGGCCTGGTGTTACTATTGCAGCTGCTTTGGGGTACCATGAATTATGCTCATATAAGATGGTGAATTTAAATGGCAAATGTTGTGTATGTTCTGACTGCTCTACTTACTGGCTGTTCCACATCTCTCTGCCTCTGGTTAGGCCTTCCTATTCCCTGAGACACAATACTGAAATTAGACCAGTTAATAACCCTACAATGGCCTCTGAGTGTTGAAGTGAAAGGAAGAGTTGCACATCTCCCACTTTACAGCAAAAGCTAGAAATTAAGTTTAGTGAGTAAGACATATTCCGAGCTAAGGTGGGCAGAAAGCTGGGCCTTTTGCACTAAACAGCCAAGTTATGAATGCAAACGAAAAGCTGTTGAAGGAAATGAGAAATTCTACTCGGGTGAACACATGAATAATAAGAAAGTATAATAGCCTTATTGCTGATACGGAGAAAGTTTGAGTGGTCTGGATAGAAGATCAAACCAACTACAACATTTCTTCAAGCCAAAGCCTCATCCAGAGCAAGGCCTCACTCTTTTTAATTCTGTGAAAACTGAGAAAGGTGAGGAAGATTCAGGAGAAAAATTTGAAGCTAGGAGAGGCTGATGCATGACCTTTAAGGGGGGAAAAAAAAGCCATCTCCGTAACTTCAAAGTGCAAGGTAAAGTAGCAAGTGCTAATATATTTAGAGGCCGCAGCAAGTTAACCAGAAGATCTAGCTAAGATCATTGATGGTGGTGGCTACACTAAACAATACGTTTTCAGTGTAGATAGAACAGCCTTCTATTGGAAGAAGATGCCATCCAGGACTTTAATAGCTAGAGAGAGGTCAGTGCCTGGCTTCAAACTTCAAAGGACAGGCTAACTCTCTTATTAGTAGATAATACAACCAGTGACTTATAGTTGAAGCCAGGCCATTTTGAAAATCCAAATGCCCTCAAGAATTATGCAAAATCTACTCTGCATTTGTTCTATAAATGGAAAAACAAAGCTGAGATGACAGCACTTATGCTTACGGCGCAGTTTACTGAATATTTTAAGCCAACCGTTGAGATCTGCTCAGAACAAAGAATTCCTGGTGGAAAGCACACTCAACTTGGAGTCAGTGGAAGTAGCCTGAAGTTGTGGCTGACGTCAGTTACCATCTGTATTTTTTTTTTTTTTTTGAGATGGAGTCTCACTCTGTCACCCAGGCTGGAGTGCAGTGGCTCAGTCTTAGCTCACTGCAACCTCTACCTCCCGGGTTCAAGCAATTCTCTCGCCTCAACCTCCCGAGTAGCTGGGATTACAGGCACCTGCTACCACATCCAGCTGATCTTTTTATTTTCAGTGGAGACAGGGTTTCACCATGTTGGCTAGGCTGGTCTCGAACTCCTGACCTCAGGTGATCCACCTGCCCTCGCCTCCCAAAGTTCTGGGATTACCATCGTGAGCCACTCCACCTGACCCCATCTGTGTTATTTTGAAAATGTTATATATCACTAAAGATTTGAGACACCTCAAGTAGGCCAGACCTTATTTTGATTCCTTTTTTTTTTTTTGCAAAGAGGGTTGGAAATGACATAAAGAAAACATACAGACTGGTCAGAATGATTTCAGTCCTGCTTTGTGCCCTACAAAATGCTGTGTCAAGCTGTACCCAGCAAAATCCACATTACTTCTGCTCTCTACCTGAAAGTTGGAGCCTTTAACTCTCTGGGTTGTCCAGAGAACTGGAGCCACCCAGCACAGTTCACTTAGTCTTGGGCAGACAGTGTTTGGTGACAGAGAAAAATTATTGGGTATCTAAAGCAGATACTTGGCTGGCAGAACTGAGAACTAGGCTGAGGGGAGGTGTTCTGACCTAAAAAATATTTTCTGTTCCATGGTCTCAAAAAATTCGAGACATAGGGCTTATTAACATTAACACCAGATGACCTTAGCAGACACTGTAAATGATGGTTATTTTAACCTATTTATGGTGGCATCATTGGTTTTTCTTTGATTTTTCAAAAAACCATTTGTCAAGATTACTAAGCTAAGTGCTGGGGACATGAAGGTGAGTAACAGTTCCTGCTCTCCAGGATGATCATAATTTAATAATGGAGACAGCCACTTGAAAGATTATAACTACAATATATCATTGTAACTATAAAACAATGTGATAACCACTGCTATAAAAATGGCTTTCTTGGCCGGGCGCGGTGGCTCACACCTGTAATCCCAGGACTTTGGGAGGCCAAGGCAGGCGGATTACAAGGTCAGGAGATTGAGACCATCCTGGCCAACGTGGTGAAACTTCATCTCTACTAAAATACAAAAAATTAGCCGGGCGTGTTCTTGCACGCCTGTAATCCCCGCTACTTGGAAGGCTAAGGCAGGAGGATCACTTGAACCCAGGAGGCGGAGATTGCAGTGAGCCGAGATCACTCCACTGCACTCCAGCCTGGCGATAGAGAAAGACTCTGCCTCAAAAAAATAATTAAAAAAAGGCTTTCTTCTCTTGTTGTAAATTATGTTTTAGATTTTTAGTGTTTTAAAGTATCTTGTATTCAATTTAAGCAAAAATTTAAAAGTAGAGACTTAAAAACTGGAAAAGAAGAGGCAAAAATTTTAGTACCTGCAAGTGACATCACTGCTATTTGACAACTGTAAGAGAATCAGCTAAAAAACTATTATCAATGATAAGAGAATAAAGCCTTAAGAAGGACTGGTGGATCCAGAGAAAGGAGGCCAGCAGAGAGGGTAGGCCTTTCAGGGAACCTGGAGTGTTGGACTCTCCCACTCCAGAAGGAAACAATTAGAACGGGCAGAGTTAGTGCAGGATGGCCTGAGCCCAGGAGGGGAATGTCCCAGGCCTGAGAAGAAAGACACTTCCTCTGCCAGGCCCAGAGATAGGAGCAGAACATGCAGAGACTGAGGGCCCAGAGGGGAAGCATAAACCCAAGTTGAGTCAGACTCTGCCAGCCTCCTTCTGTCAGATAAACCGAGAAGTAAGTTCCAAATGTGTCTTGGAGTTGAAGTTTCGAGTCTGTATTGGTCTTCTTCCTGGTAGCCAGGGAGTTGGCTGAAGGGAATGGCTCAGGTCTGAAGCAACCAGAGGTGATGCCACACCAGACAGCACTTCTAAGGCTCCACCCCATTTATGAGTTACAAATTCAGAGCAGGTGGAGCAGAAGGTTGCACAGCGGTCTCTAAGAGAATACTTAGCTTGGGCTGGGTGCAGTGGCTCACACTTGTAATCCCAGCATTTTGGGAGGCCAAGGCAGGCAGATCACCTGAGGTCAGGAGTTCGAGACCAGCCTGGCCAATATGGCAAAACCCCGTCTCTACTAAAAATGCAAAAATTAGCTGGGTGTGGTGGCATGCGCCTGTAATCCTAGCTACTCAGGAGGCTGAGGCATGAGAATCACTTGAATCCAGGAGGTAGAGGTTGCAGTGAGCCGAGATTGTGCCACTGCACCACGGCACTCCAGCCTGGGCCTGGGCAACAGAGCGAGACTCTGTCTCCAAAAAAAAAAAGAGAGCTTAGCTTGATAATTTCATCATTCTGTGGCTGATTCTGTGAGAATCTAGTAAGAACATACTCATAATTCAAGTCCTGGGGTCTTGCCATGGACTGACAGGTGAGAGGGAGAGATGTGAAAAGGAGTGGAAAGTACAGAAAGTCTGCAGTCCTGGTTAGAAAAAGTGCAAAGAAGGAAAGAAAGGTAGAGGATCTTACAGGAAAGATGTGAGGCATGGCATGGTGGCTCAGACCACCAGCTTGGTCGTCATACAAACTGGATTCCAGTCCCAGGTTCCTCTCACTATTTATGTATTTGTCCTTGAAGAAGCTCCATAACATTCAGAGCTTCAGTTTCCTCTATTGTAAAATAGAGACAAAGCAGTATCTTCTGCATAGAAATTTCTCTTGGGGATGAGAGGATATAAAGCATCTAAATGCTTGGCACAACCCCAGGCACATAATGTATGCTCAATAAATGCTAGAAATTTTTATTATTATCAATCCTCTTTCTTCTTGTCTTGGAAGTAGTGAGATTGTGCAGTAAAAGAACCTCAATGGGGCATTTGCTCTTTCACAAGCAGCGAATAACTATCAGACTATGCTTCCAGGTGGTGTCCACATTCCTTTTGGACATTGTCCTGAGATGCTCGTCCCAGCCCAAATCAAGGTGCGGGTGTTGAAAGACCTTTTATTTCTCACTCTGTCTCTCTAACCGTGAAATCAGCCAGAGTTAAGGCATCTGTAGAGAAAAGTAGTTTCTGCTCTCGTCAGAGGAAGAATTAATAAGCCATTTGATATTGCATCCTTCTCAGTCAGAATGCTAGGACTGGCTTCTTGCCCTGTGCCTGAGCTGTTACTATCAATTTTAACTCCTTTTAAATTTTTAACTCCTTTTAAATTCTTTTTTTGAGACAGAGTCTTGCTCTGTCACCAGGCACCAGGCTGGAGTGCAGTGGCGCGATATTGGCTCACTGCAACCTCTACCTCTACCTCCTGGGTTCAAGCAATTCTCCTGCCTCAGCCTCCCAAAGTAGCTGGGACTGCAAGTATGCACCACCATGCCCAGCTAATTTTTCTATTTTAGTAGAGATGGGGTTTCACCATGTTGGCCAGGATGCTCTTAATCTCTTGACCTTTTCATCTGTCCGCCTTAGCCTCCCAAAGTGCTGGGATTACAGGCATGAGCCACCACGCCCAGCCTTAAATTCTTAATAGTGGCTTCAATGACTGTGAGTGTTTGGGAGAGGATTGAAGGGGGCAACTTTTTGAGGCTTGAATATGCACAAATAAATTAAGTGGCTATTTAACATTGGGCGTGTTAATCTGTATTTGTAATACAACAGACAAGGTATATGCATTATTTAAAATTTCCTGTGGTTTCAATTTTGTAAGATTGATGAGATGGTGGATGTATTTGCACTTGAATTAAATTAGAAATATTGGTCATCATCTGTCATGTAAACTTAATTTAAGCCTTCCCGATTTTATAATCAAGTATGCATTTAGCCCTCAAAGGCATGCCAAAGTCACCAAATTGTACCTTTGCTCAACCAGGATGTTTAGCTTCCCTAGATAGTTCCACTTAAACTTCCTTAGGAATGTCAGTTTGCAATATGGTCTCTAAGTCATGGGGTTCACACCCTGGAAAATTCTATGACTTTCCCAATACTTTATTTATTTGAGATAGAGTTTCACTCTGCCACTCTGGCTTGAGTGCAGTGGTACGATCTCGGCTCACTGTAATCTTCATCTCCTGGGTACCAGCGATTCTCCTGCCTTAGCCTCCTGAGTAGTGGGATTACAGGCACGCACTGCCATACCCAGCTAATTTCGTTTTGCTTTGTTTTTGGAGACGGTGTTTCACTCTTGTTGCCCAGGCTGGAGTGCAATGGTGTGATCTTGGCTCACTGCAACCCCAACCTCCCAGGTTCAGGCAATTCTCCTGCCTCAGTTTCCCAAATAGCTGGGATTACAGGCATGTACCACCACACCTGGCTAATTTTTTGTACTTTTAGTAGAGACGGGGTTTCTCCATGTTGGTAAAGCTGGTCTTGAGCTTCTGACCTCAGGTGATCCTCCTGCCTCTGCCTCCCAAAGTGCTGGGATCACAGATGTGAACCACCGTGCCTGGCCTAATTTTTGTATTTTTAATAGAGAGAGGGTTTCACCATGTTGGCCAGGCTGATTTCAAACTCCTGGCCTCAAGTGATCCGCCCACCTTGTTGTCTCCCAAAGTGTCTCCCAAAGTGTTGGGATTATAGGCGTTCAGCTACTGTGCCCGGCCCCCAATACTTTTAAAATAAACATTTTTTGTGCTTAAGTTAGCTGGACTTGGCTTCTGTTGCTTACTGCAGAGAATCCTGATTGACATATATTTTCTGTGTATCAGTTTTCTCATGTAAAATGTGGGGACTATTAATTATATATTATTAAACTTTAACTGGGCATTAAAATGGTAAATGAGTAGTCTAAATATTTTTCTTGCACATAATTGCCAAGAAAATTATTTCACATTTAAAAATGAAATTAGATCACTTGCTTTTTTCTTCATTATTCCATTTTCTTTCAAAGACATATACAGATATTAAAATAAGTAAAAAAAAGTTCTTGAGTGTGTTGGAAAGTGTTTTTTGAAACAGCTGTAACATATCTTGGTGACAGAAATATTACAATACCTTGAAAACTATGGATGCTGAAATTTTTCTTAATGAAAGGTGTTATTTTTGGAAACAAAAAGTTTTAAGATTCTAGGAAGTATGATGAGATGAGATATAAGATGTTCTTATTTAAGCACGTTACTATAGACATGTGAAGGACTTAGATACATGTCCACATCCAGCTGCAATAAATGGCAGGACCAGGGACATGAGGATCTTTGCCACATAGGTTTCCTCCACAGCAAAAAAATACAAGCAACATTATCATTTTTAACAAATGCACAGGCATTTGTATTTCACATTGTCCTTTAATTCAACGTTGTTTTAGTATCAGCTTTATGTTTTATATGGAATAAGCATTTTTCTCACTCGATCAGGTTTGTATTTCAAAGAGAAACTTGAAAAGGACTAGATAAGATGAGGAAATATATGGAGACACCCAGTCACAGAGGCCAGTGGTCGACCCAGTGGCAGTCAGAGCCTCCAAAATTAAAGGTTTGTGCTTAGTGGGCAGATGATGCCGTATCAGGCAGCGAGAGAAAAATGGCCACAGTACTTGGGCAATAAACACACAACAGAGTCTTGATTTTCTCCCTCTGTGTCCCTATTATCCATGTATGTAATGAAGATTGAATAATTTGTTCCTTTTTTTATTTAGAAAGAAAAAACGTACTCATGTTTTAATTATCTCAAATACTTGACGATAAAAAATAAAACAAATCCATGGTTCAGATTGTTCTGAAGTTTCAAGGAAATTTACGTTTGTGTTTTCACATTTTTCCAATTAAGTATTATTTAGTGAATTTATGATAGATTTTGTTATCTCGTCTATGTCACTTATGGTTCAAACTGTAGAGTACATAGAATTTAATATGGTGTAGCGATGGATATAAAAGAAGAAAGAAAACAGGATCCCTGCTTTCAAAGAGCCCTTAGAATCTCAAGTATAAGGCCCGGCATGGTGCTCATGCCTGTAATCCCAGCACTTTGGGAGGCCAAGACGGGCAGATCACTTGAGACCAGGAGTTTGAGACCAGCCTGGCCAACGTGGTGAAACACTGTCTCTACTAAAAACACAAAAATTAGCCAGGCCTGGTGGTGGTACACGCCTGTAATCCCAGCTACTTGGGAGGCTGAGGCACAAGAATCGCTTGAACTTGGGAGATGGATGTTGCAATAAGCTGAGGTCGCACCACCGCACTCCATCCTGTGCAACAGAGTGAGACCCTGTCCCAAACAAACAAACAAACTCAACTATGAGTAACTGCAAGAATCTGCTAGTTGGTTTCCCTGAACACTGTCTCTGCTCTTTGCCCAGCATCCACTCTGCAGTTCATCTCCTGCTGCTTTTGTGATGTCTCATCACTATCGTCACTGGCTCCCCATTTCTCTTAGGGCAGCTTTCAAGGCCCTCCACAATATGGCCTGAACCTACTTGTCTGATGTGGTCTTCTACCACCCGGGAGAGTGAATCAGGCAGCCAGGCCAGTGTTTCAACTGTTCCCAGACCAGCAATCCAGGCTCTTTCTCATGCTGCAGCCCCCAACTCAGCATGCCCAGCCTCCTCCTTTCCATCTGACCAGATCCCAGCCATCCTTCCTCTTCATTGAAACTTTCCCAATCCCTCCCTTATATGTCCATATCTTGCTTCTGATTTCCTTTTCCTTCTAGGCATTTTCACATTGCTATTTAACTGCTGTAAGTGTGTGCCCTTCCTTTCTTATTTATTAAACAAATGCTTAATGAACACTTACTGTCTGCCAGACGATGTGATTAGCACTTGATAGACAGCAGTGAATAAAACCAACCTTTGCTCTACCCTCATTCTATCCTTAAATGAGGCAGGATAAACTGTAAATAAGCAAGCATAAAGTAATTCCAGATGCTAAGGGGTACAAAGGTAAAACTAAAAATATTCACAAGTTATGAAAGAATAACAGATGGAACCTAAATTAGATGGGTTAGTGGGTGAAGGCAGGGTGCTGTCAGGGAAGGTCTCTAAGTGACATTTAAAATTAAGAATGGATAGGAGTTAGGAAGTTGAGCAAATGGTAGCAGGAAAAGTATTCCGAAGAGCAGCATCTGCAAAGATCCTTGGGAAGGAAGGAAGAAACTCAGTGAATTTGAGGAACTGAAAGAAGCCAGGGGAGGCAAAGGAAAGTGAAGAAAAATGAAGCCCCTTCTTACCAACTAGAACTTGAACTCCTTAGGATCAGGACCCCCATTTTATCTTTTGTGAATCACCCCTCACTCCCACCCTAAGCACTGAACACAGTACTTAACACATGGTACACCGATATTAAAGGATTTGACTACCTATTAATTCATCATCCTACTAAGTCATCAAGAATGATGTAAGAAATTACAACACCCAGGTGCAGTGGCTCAAGTCTGTAATCCTAGCACTTTGGGAGGCTGAGGTGGGCAGATCACGAGGCCAGGAGCTCAAGACCAGCCTGCCAACATGGTGAAACCCTGTCTCTACTAAAAATATATACATATATATATATATATATATACACACACACACACAAATTAGACAGGTGTGGTATTGGGTGCCTGTAGTCTCAGCTATTTGGGAGGCTGAGGCAGCAGAATCACTAGAACCCGGGAGGCAGAGGTTGCAATGAGCCAAGGTCACGCCACTGCATTCCAGTCTGGGTGACACAGCGAGATTTCATCTCAAAAGAAAAGAAAAGAAAAGAAAAGAAAAGAAAAGAAAAGAAAAGAAAAGAAAATTAGAACAAAGTATAAAATAATACACAATCAAACAGAGCAGTTTTAAGACTCTGGTAAGTCCCAGGCATTTCTAATCTCAGAGGCTCTATATCCCCCACATAGTACAAAATACATTAAAATGAACCCATGTTTTACATCAAACACCATATATATCACCACATAATCAGAGTAGAATTGAGTTGAAGTTAATTGATTTTCATCATGTTAAGTCTGTGGACATTTAAAGATACATATATTAATTTTGATTTTGTAAGCTTTTTTTTTTAATGTCATTCTCCCCTCATCCCCGAAAGTCTCAGACATTTTTATGGACCCTAAAAAGAACTGCAGGTCCAGGAACACTCATTCTATTTTGCAGAATGAGATGCTGCCTGATTCCAGATTTGCAAATAAGAGCCAATTAAAAAAAAAAGAACTGTAGGTCCTGAGCACTTTGCCTAATGGATACAACGCCCAGCGCTCAAGGGCTAACCTGGAAGGAATAAACAACAAATACTGGAGCAATTCAGGGAAAGGAGGTATCAGTAAGAGCAGAAAAGTGTGCCTGTTGTATCTGTTAACCTGTTGATTTGCCTGGCCAACAACCGCAGCTCCTAGGAAGCAGGGGGAGTGAAAGTACACTGTAGTCTGGGCATAACTTGGACCCCAAAGTTTCTCCAAGCAGAAACTGGTGGGATCAACTTAAAGGACTAGAAGCCTAGGTAAAAGTATCCGTGCCTTCTTCCTCTCTCTTTTTTTTTTTTCCACTATCCCCCAGAACTGAGCAGATTTATATCTTTTTAAAGTTTGGAGTACACAAGAATAGACACTGTCAGATGTTATAAAGGCAAATGTCAAACCATTCAGAGAAAAATCACAGATCTGATTACATGGCCTGAGACACTAAACAGGAGAGTGTCTCCAGAGAATAAGAGAACTGTCAAAAACTGAATACTGAGGATACAATGAACAATGGGGAAGGCAGGAAATTGAGAGCTGGAAAGACCCGTCAGGCTGAAATGCAAACTCATTAGTCAGCTCAGATTTGAAAAATGCCAAGTTGAGAAAAAGAGAATGTAGATGCAATGAAGGTGGCTTAGTCTGCCCAGGCTGCCATAACAAAATGCCATCGACTTTTGGATGACAAGGTGCAGAAATTTGTTTTTTACTGTTCAGTAGGCTGGAAAGTCCAAGATCAAGGTGCTGGCAAGGCAGGTCTCATCCTGAGGCCTTTTCCCTTGGCTTATGGGAGGCTGCCATTGCTATTTACTCACATGACCTCCTGTTTGTATGCTGGGCTATGGGGGAAGCGAGCTCTCTAGCACCTCTTTTTTTTTTTGACGGTGTCTTGCTCTGTCGCCAGGCTGGAGTGTAGTGGTGCGATCTTGGCTCACTGCCTCCACCTCCTGGGTTCAAGCGATTCTCCTGCCTCAGCCTCCTGAGTGGCTGGAACTACAGAAGTGCACCAGCTAACTTTTGTATTTTTAGTAGAGACAGGGTTTCACTATGTTGGTCAGGATGGTCTCAATCTCTTGACCTCATGATCCGCCTGCTTCAGCCTCCCAAAGTGCTGGGATTATAGGTGCAAGCCACCACGCCCCGCTGTCTGGTGCCTCTTCTTATGAGGGCACTGACTTCAGTGTGACAGTCCTGCTGTTAGACCTCATCTAATCCTAAGTACCTCCCAAAGGCCCCATCTCCATATACCATCACATTGAGCATTAAAGTTCGCTTCAATATATGTATATGAATTTTCAGTGGACACTATTCAGTGCATAGCAGAAGGATAGACCTAAAAGAGGGACACTTAAAAGAGGGATTTTCAGGACAGCTGTCAAAATGGATAAAGCCAAAAATGAGCTGCTTGAGAAAAATAAACACTTTTTTTTTTTAAAGGCAATGTAATATTGCAGAAAAGATAGGAGCATTGGATACAGGCAGACCTGGGCTGAATCCTGTTTATTAACTGTGTAGCCTTAGATAAGTTACTTAATATCTCTGAGCCTCAGTTTCCATAGCTGTCAAATGAACATTAAAACTATATCACAGGGTTGTTGTAAGGATTAATGAGATAGAGGGTTTAAGGTACTGGCTCAAGAAAAGGCCTTATGAAGGTTTTGATGGGCCATGAAAGGCACAGGTGTGTTGCTGAGGGGTGAATGTGATAGTGATGGGTGACAGAGAGAAGCTGGTTCATGCTGAAATGTGCTGGCTCATGAGTACCGCTCCCACTGAGTAGGAGGTAGGACTGGGTGTCTTCTCTAGTGCTTTCCAACTCCGAAATCCCATAAATCCCCATATCTAAGAGGAAGCAGTTCTGTTCATCTCATCTGCTTTGTTGTTACTATCCATTCGTGCTCTGCATTCTTACATATATTATTCGATCTTTACTACAACCTGAAACCTAATAGTAATAATAATAGTGATTATTATTCCCATCTTACAAATAAGCAAACTGAAGTTCAAAGAACTGGATAACCTAGCCCAAGATCAGACCTCTGGAGAATGAAAGAATCTGGAACTTACTGGCTTCCACCTCTAAACACCAGCTTCTCTGCTCCAGCTTTTCTAAAGTTGAATGTTCTTCACACAAACATCAGTAGGAAGACATTGAAGCACAAAATAAGTGGGGCATTGTACGAGAATGCCTGGCTTTCAATGAGCTTATGTCTCCAAGCTTGGACAAATTCCGGCTGGGGTACCAATAGAATTTATATATGAGAATACTGTTGGCAGCTTTTCAGGGACTGTGGGGCCGGGGAGAGGCGCCAGAAGACTGGCTGGGTACACACTGTTCCATTTTGTGAAAAGGGGAAGAAGGTTGATTCTGCAAACCATAGATGCCAGTTCTGGGCAAAGTTCTTGAAGGACATCCTATCAACATAAAAAAAGAGAAGTCATTGCTAGGCACCAGCAAGTTTTCACTGAGAAGAGATTATTCCAGATGAACCTAACTTCCATTTCTAATAAGATAAAAGATCAGTATGGCTTTATTTAGACAATGCATTTTTTTCATTTTCACGAACCAGTTGAAAAATCTATTTCAAAAAGTTAATAAAAAATAAGACTGTTTCCATGAGAAATATAATTTTTTGGTTATTCATTTTAAACATTTGATATAGTTATAAATTTACACATGCTTATAAGAAATAACATAAAGGCCAGGCATGGTGGCTCATGCCTGTAATCCTAGCACTTTGGAATGCCGAGTGCTGGTCATGAGGCAGATCGCTAGGTCAGGAGATCAAGACCATCCTGGCCAACATGGTGAAACTCCCATCTCTACTAAAAATACAAAAATTTGGTGGGTGTGGTGGTGTGCACCTATAAATCCAGCTACTCCGGTGGCTGAGGCAGGAGAATGGCAGAGATTGCAGTGAACCAAGATTGTGCCACTGCACTCTAGCCTGGTGACAGAGCAAGATTCTGAAAAAA